>NW_026533219.1:280000-282500 GCF_028296485.1 Oppia nitens | reverse complement strand
GATATTAAATTAGTTGGTCTTAAATATAGTCTTATATATATAGTAGCAATATATTGGATATACTGTATCTACTATTAGAAGATAAGGCATTAGATAGTCAATTGAATATAAATTTTTTTCTTCTAGGCCTAAGAGCTTAGGTATTAAAAGCAAAACACATACACACATAACAACAACAACAACAAAAATTATTGAAAGTATTCAGAAATAATATATATATATAAAGAGTGGGTGAGTGAGTGAGTGAGTGAAAGACTTGAGATTCACTTTTTGTTTGTCTTAAAAACATATATAAAAAAAGAAAGAGAGTTAGAAAGAGAGTTAGAAAGAGAGTTAGAAAGAGAGAGAGAGAGAATTAGAGAGAGAGAGAGAGAGAGAGAGAGAGAGAGAGAGAGAGAGAGAGATGAGTTGAGACTAAATCCCTAACCCTAAGAGTCAGTCAGTGCCTGAGCTGAGCACAGATGCTAATCCCCTTACCAGTAGTAGTAGTAGTAGTAGTAGTAGTAGTAGTAGTAGTAGTCTATATGTCTTTCATTCAAACTTATAACTAACAACTTCAATGTACAGTATATGTATGTAATACTGTAATAGTTGTTTTATATAACTGTGGAGAATGCATAGCACCGTATAGTTGTGCATACATGCCCCGGTGCCTCAGCAATCCCTGTGCTAAAAAAATAAATGTATATACGTTTATACTGTATATACAATATATATATATATACAGTATATATATATAGTCTAACATTTAGTTAAGAAGTTTTTCCTGTGCTTTATATTATTATCTCATTTTAGTTCAGCTTTTTTTCTCTCATCTCATCTTAACTCAACTCTCTCTCTCTCTCTCTCTCTCTCTCTCTCTCTCTCTCTCTCTCTCTCTCTCAGTCATTGCAAGTCTTTTATTTTCGCCAGAAATATATTATATATATAGATATATATACTTTCATTTGTTGTCTATTTTTTTAAGTATTACTACTATTTGAATGAATCTCTTTTCTCTAAATAAGCTTTTCTGTTCATCAATTGATTAGTTAGTCTCTCTCTCTCTCTCTCTCTCTCTCTCTCTCTCTCTCTCTGTATACTACTATATGTTTCAGTGAATTGTATTGACGACACACACACACACACACACACACACACACACACACGATATATATACCAGTGCTCGGTATTATAGTTAGTATAGCAATAGTAGTAGTAGTAGTAGTAGTAGTTATACCTCTAAATACTATATACAGAGAATAAAGTTTAACTTTTATACTTAAATACCGTATTATTATTATTATTATATAAAAATAACTGTTAATATGTTAGCGATGAGTGCATATACAGCATAACAGATATATATATACTTTAGATACAGTATATACTGTTTTACAAGACAACATACATGAGCTCCGGAGATACATACAGCTATATATTTCTATATATAGGATTGGATTGGATAGTATATACAGAGCACATACCTAAAGCACTATTAGTTTTGACAACCGGCAGTATAATGAGGCCGTCATCGCTAATCCATAGAGAAACTTCATATAAATGCTGTACAAAATGACAGTGCAATATGACATCCGATCCCATACTGACACTGCTGTCCACATTACGTACGTCTACCGGCTGTTTGTCGATCACTATAGAAATAATAATAATATTATTTAGTTATTAATAAATAAAACAACAAAAATTATATGATATTATATAGTATTTACTTATGATATGTTAGGGATTAAACTATATGTTATTATTATTATTATTATTATTATTATTATTATTATTATTATTATTATTATTATTAATACAATACTAATATAATATAGTGTATTATTAGACAGTAATATAAGATAATTAAAATAAATAAAATGTTTAATACTTATTAATAATACTTTTAGTAATAACTAAAAGTTGACTAATTATAATATATAAAAATTTTTGTGAATTTAATTTTTTTTAGTAAAAAACTTGACACATAATTATTAAATAAAATGAACTTGTACAAAAAAATTGTTATCAAAAATATCAACTATTAATTAAAAMATAATTTATTTATTTTTTAATTAATATTTAGTGTATACTTTATATTGTAGTTATAAATATGTAAAAAATTAATATTCATAATTATAGACACATTAGTTATTAGTTATTATTATTATTACTAATAATATATTTATAATAAAATTTATAGTAAATAATTTATAAAATTTTTGAAAATAATTATTATTATTATTAATTKGTATTAACAAAATTACTAAATAAAAAAAATTAATTCACTATTTAATAAATTTAATTTAGTAMAACAAAAACAACATTTGATATATTTTTWAAAAAAATATATATCAATAGATATAAAATATAATATTATTTTATATAATAAAATAACTAACCAAAATACACTAAAATTAACTTTAATGTTGCGCTTCAATAAACATAACATAGTTGACCTACCAGTCCCCCCATACATACACACATTCATACATACACACATTCATACATACACACT
>NW_026533219.1:242500-272500 GCF_028296485.1 Oppia nitens | reverse complement strand
CCTGAAGAACCTGCGATACAGACGCCGAAAAGAAACCTCAATCCTAGGAAGGCAATGCTGTGTGTTTGGTGGGATTGGATTAGTATTATTCATTATGAAGTTCTCGAATATGGTCGGACGATAACATCTGAGCTCTATTGTCAACAATTGGACAGACTTAAAGAAGTATTGATGGTAAAACGTCCAAGATTAATTAATTGTAATAGGATTAGATATCAAAGAGACAACGCGTCGAGTCATACTTCAAGAATGACTCAAAATAAAATGAAAGAGTTGGGTTGGAAGGTTGTACCTCACCCACCATACTCTCCAGACATCGCACCTTCAGATTATTATTTGTTCCGAAATTTACAGACGTTTCTTAATGGAAAAACATTCACTGGAATCGATGATATCAAAAAAACCATCGATGAGTTTTTTGGCTCTCAATCAAAGGACTACTTTCAGAAGGGGATTATGGCTTTGCCTGAAAAATGGCAGAAAGTCATTGCTAATGATGGACATTATATAGATAATTAAATTTTATTGTATAATGGTTAATTTTACATTTGAAATATTAGAAATAAAACGACACCAAGTAATGAACAACCCATATATACTGAATCAATACATTTATATATACAATATATAGTAGTTATAGTTAAATATAAATTAAGTAATATAAGAGTTTTTCAAAAATAAAATGATGTATTAATATTAATATTAGTAATAGTATTGTAAATGTAGTGTTGATTTGATACATATATACATACATACATTACATACATGTACTTATGTGGTATCATCACTGAATGGCATACAATTTGCCTAAAGCTATACATATATATATATATATCTATAGAGTGGTAACGGTATGTCTATCACAAATCCATACACCAAAAAAATCATTGCAATGTATATTATATAATAATAATAATAATAATATAATAGATATGATAGATATACTGTAGTAGTAGTAGTAGTAGTAGTAGTATTCAACCTCAAACTGTACATCAATGATGATGATGATGTACTCATATTTTACTATTTATATTATTATTAGTAGTAGACTACAGTATAAGCCCCCCCCTAACTAATATTTTTCATCCCCCAACATAACTGTATTATTAGTTAGTAGTAGTAGTAGTAGTAGTAGTATATATGCCTTTTACACATGTATTTATTTATTACAGTATATTATGTATGTATGTGTACTGTTAGATGTATAGTACAGTATAGCCCTGAGGCTATCTAAATAGGGTTATTCAATAGACAGTGTGTGTGTGTGTGTAGGAGTAGTAGTCTATTGAAACTGTGTGCTAACACACACACACACACACACACACACACACACACACCGTACGAGTCGATCATCTCATTATAAAAATAAAATTTTATTTATATATATATTTTTTATTATATTATATCAAAAATATATTATTCAATATTACTGTACATACTGTATATATATATTGCAAACATTACACACACATTGCAAAAAAAAATTGTATCCAACAACAACAAAAAAAAGTGCAATTTTTTTCCCATTGTATTGTACTGTATATACAAGTATTTATTTATTGATATTTTCTAATATTATATTATATATATATATATATATATATATAATAAAAATATGTATTTCACTAATATTATTAGTATCACAATAGTAGTATCACTTTTTTTTATTTATTTATCTGTGTTGTGTGAGATAAATATATTAATAAATACATATATAATATTAAATTATATATTTTTAAAAATATATATTACTTTCAATTATACAATACTAATACAATAATAGTTTCCTAAATTTAAAAGTTATTTTAATTTTTAATTTAATCAGGATAAATAAATTTAATAATCCTATGTTGTCATTTTAAAATTTATTGGATTAAAATCTATATTATTATTTTATTTTTTAAAAAAATTAAGTTAATCTATATAGATTTTAAAGGATAACACATGTTATCTACTAATACTAATAGGATTTTTTTTGTTGGTTAAAATATTGTCAAATATAAATGATAATATTTAATCCTAAGTGTGTCTATGTTTGTATGTGTGTATGTATGTATGTGTGTATGTATGTGTGTGTATACTATATGTATGTATATACTATAGGTATGTATGTATATACTATATGTATGTATGTATATACTATATGTATGTATGTATATACTATATGTATGTGTGTGTATGTATGTATGTGTATGTATGTGTATGTATGTGTATGTATGTGTATGTATGTGTATGTATGTGTATGTATGTATGTGTGTGTATGTATGTGTGTGTATACTACTAGTATATGTATGTGTGTGTGTGTGTTATGCACAAACATAATAGGTTTGAGAAAAGTCAGTAAATATATTATATATATATATTTTTTGGTAGATTAAGCTTAAAATATATGCCCTTTATATTGTTGACATCTATTTCATTGAATAATAAAATATATACAATATATATATACAGTATATCTTATATACTCTATATAGTAAACCTGTTAATACATTATTCATTGATAACATATATATATATAAAAAAAACTATATCTGATATTTACATATAATTTGTTTCCACTATGTTTTCATACACAACAACAAAATATGTCTATGTGTTCATTGAAACGTCTAATAATAATAATAATATTAAATAATAATGTATCCCTTAATATATGCCAATAAATATCATATCATATATCAAACAATACAGTGGACTAAACACAGTCATTCAAAAAACATTAGCTAAATATACTGTATATATAAATAATTTTTTTTGTTATAATATACATACTATATGTATGTATATATGTGTGTGTTTAAAACAAACAAAAATTTATCATGCTTAATTTTAGCTAATAATTTTTAATCCTGTTAAAATTAATTTTTTTTTTGTGTAAATCCTATTTTTTCATAATTTTTTTTTTGATGTTGTTATTTAAAACTTTAATCTTTAATTTTTGTTTAAAGAAAAACAAAGTGAAAAAATAAAATTGTTAAATATAAACAAAAAAATTTAAACAAAAAAATAATAATAATAATTTTATGTACCTTTAAATATTTAATTAATATGCAAATATATATATAATATTAGATTAAATAAACATATATTAAAAATATGTAGTGTATAGTTAAATACATGTATAAATTAATTTTTATATACTTATGTATGAATATATTAAAATAAGTTAAACACAATTTTTTTTAATATTTATATATATATACTTAAAATATAAGACTTTTTATTAAAATTAATCTATTAAACAATTTTTTTGTAATATTGTTATATAAGTGTATTTACTGGTGTATTATGTTTACATATATACTTTATATTATATATATATATTATACACATTTACTTATACATTGATAATACAGTATTTTTGGCTTATATTATATATATATACGATATATATATATATATATTCTGTACGTTAAGTACTGTATATATAAGTTATAAGTAAAGTCCTGTCAAATGCATGTGTCATCAAAAATAATACATCTAATGAATAACAAGGATCTGAAAAAAAACAATTTTATATATATATATATATATATATATATATATATATATATATAATTTTTTTTGTTTAAGTATATCAAAGATTATTATTATTATTATTATACTAAGAGACAAAATACTACTACAATAATAATAATAATGTTTTAAAAAAATGTAAAATTTGTTAGACATGTGTGTTATACATGTTTTCTCTGTGTGTGTGTTTGTGTGACTATAATTAAAATAAAAATCTCTTATTTTGCATTATGACATAATTTTTTTTATATTATAAATATATGTATATATATAGAGAGAGTACATGTATATCCTATTATTATTATATAAACTACATAACAATACTATATTTTTTTTTTAAAAAAAAACTACAGTATATTATGCCTAATACTATATACACTACTATCTTCATCATCACTCAACAAATGTATTGTTCATTACAATATATATATATATATACTTTACATAACATTTACTATACATTTAGTGGGTATATATATACCCACTAAATGCTAATGAGATTGAAAGTCATGTACAGTATATGTATATAAATTATATTATATATACTATATATATATTATACATATATGTCTACAAATGTTGTGGTATTTTTCAATTTACTTCTAATATGTTATTAATTATATATATATATATATATATATGTATAGAAAACCTAGTTTTTAATTGCACTCCTATTTTGCAATTCATTTAATTATTTATTTATTCATTCATTCATTATTTTATAATAATAATAATACTTAATAATGAAAGAGTTGTTAAAAATATTTTATTTTTCTTAATAAACTGTAAAATATTTTCAAGTAATTTATAATGACTGACACTAACATTATATTTAATATATATATATATATTATTATATATAATGATATCATACATCCCATTATTAGATTTTTAAATGAAACAATTTATATAGCATTTAATTATACATAAAATTGTGTATAATTAATAATAATAATATCATTCATTTAAATATTAAAAAAATTTTCAACAAAACTAAAAATATTTTACTAACAAAAATAAAAATTTAATAGAAATAATAATAATATAACATTTTTTATGATTAATAAAAACTAAATTAACTTTTAAATAATATACTATAATATATATTTATTAAATGATAAATTTTATTTTCAACAACAACAACAAAATATTTTTGTCTATAAATCAAAACAACAACAAAATATAAAAAATATATATAAAAAATAAATATATTTCATATCTAATTGAAAATATATTGAAAATTTAATAATCAAATAAAATAGTCTAAAATAGTTAATGTAAATGTTAAAAAAATAAAATAAGATAAAAATAAATTGTACACTTAACTACATTTATATACAAGTGTATTATTTTTATTATTTTATATATTTTAATAAAACAAATTTATCACACATAATAAAAGTGTCTATAAATCATAACAAATATTGTCTACTATATTGTCGTATACTAAACAAAAATAAAAAAACAGCTGTATATAACATATATATATATATATATATATATATATATATATATATATATATATATATATATGAAAATATAAAACTATAATATATATACAGTTTATATGTCATCCTTATATTATTATTATTATTATTACAGTATAAGTATAATATAAAAAATTTATATATATATATATATAATTTTAGAAAAATATATATATATATAAAAAACAAAATTGTTTGTAACAATTTTTTTTTGATAAAATAAAACACAGTTTCAAAGTGGTCTCAATTGTAAAATAAACTATAAAAAAATACAGTAAAAACAATAAAGTTTGTTATCATATATATATATATAATATGGTAAGTAATATATATATATATAAAATAAAGTACAGTATATATACAGTACTATCGATATGATATCGTATCATAAGTTATATAACTTATTGAATATAGTACTGTAATATAGAAATTGTCCCATAATTTATATATATATATATATATATATATTTAAGGGTCAAAAACCAATAAACCCAATAACCCGATCATAATTTATCAATTGTTTGTATTAAATAAAACAATTGTTTTATTAAAATAAAATACCGGGGTTAAATGTATCGAAAATATTAAGATAAAAATTTGTATAAAAAATATTATCAATATATATTGATATTAGTAACTTATAAAAAAATGTTTTATATTAAAAAAAATCTAATTTATATATTAATATATAAATATATTGATAAATACAGTACAATATAAACAGTATTAGTAATAAATTATTTGATATTATATACAAATATTTTTTTGTCTATACATTATTAATATTAAATTTAATATTCAAAAAATTTATTTATTTATTTATTTTCAATTAAATTATTTGCTAACACTATTCAGTAATACTATTATTATTATTCAAAAAAAAAATATAAAACAATAAAATAGCAAAAAATTTGTTAATAATTTTTTTTGTAAAGATTTTCAGAGAGAGAGAGAGAGAGAGAGAGAGAGAGAGAGGCGTTTTGATAGCATTTTAAAAGACATTTTCAAGAGTCAAACGGCACATCATTTTTATTATTTATTTATTTTATTTTATTTTTAAATAATAAAAAAAAATCAGTCATTCAATTCAATTTGATTTTCAACAAGCATTTTGTTTGATGATTGAAATGCATTCATATTTTATACGCTAAATCAGACACTAAAAAAACACGAATATTATATATATATATATATATGAAAATATATATACATTTTTTTTGTGTGTGTATATATTAAATCAAATATACTGTATATATATAATACAATTTTTTTTTAAATATATATATTTTGGTTGAACATCGCGTGTTTAACACATTGTGTTTGACTTATATATATACACATATATTATGTATTATATCTATAATAAATAAATTTTCATATATTTTTTTCCAGTGAGCCTTTAAACCACTTTTTTTGTGTGTGTAAAAAATGTTTTTTTTTCAATACAAAATCACTTTTATTTCATGAAAGAGAGAGAGAGAGAGAGAGAGAGAGAGAGAGAGAGAGAGAGAGAGATAGTACAGTATATCATAGCAATAATACAGTGTATGTATTAAATAAAATATAACATAAAAAAAATTATATTTTTATGTATTTTTTCTATTATATGCATCGTTTAATATATTTCACATAACAATAGGCTTGTTTAGGAGCCTTACTTTATATACAATATATATAACTATATATATAAAAACATATATATATATATATATATATATATATATATATATATATAAGCACTATACTATGTTTTTCAAGAAAAAAAATAATAATTTAAAAATAATTTTTGTTGCTTTTTTTAGTATTATTATTATTTTCATCATATTTATAATGATTTTTTTTATTAAAAAAAATAAAATAACACAACATTTTTGTTAACTATTTTACATTTATTTTATATTTTGCACTAATAAAACCCGAAGTGTTAAAAATAAAAATAAATATTAAATAAAAATATATAAGTATACAGTATTTATAAATACTGTATATATATATATATATATATACTGTATATATATATATATAAATTAAATCATTCGTACAAATTATGCATTTATATTAAATTCACGATTGAATATATAATATAATAAATAAAAATATATATTTTTGCTGTCATTAATAATAACGGCTTATATATATAAATAAGTCTTACATTTGTTGAAAATGAATTAGTTTTACACAAAAATAAAATAAAAAATTCAATACATATATATATATAGTATAGTATAGTCTTATATATATATATATATATATATATATATATATATTTATTCACACATTTTTATTTTACTTGTTATATACACACATAAAGAATATGTTGTATAATATTAACACATAATATAATAAACACGAAATTTACTCATAAATTGTTATATAAAGTAATCACTGATTTGTCGCTCACTTTCTCCTCTCTCTCTCTCTCTTTCTTTCTCTTATTATTATTCAATACATTATTTGCATCTCTCTCTCAACTATCTCTCTCTCTCTCTCTCTCTCTCTCTCTTTCAGTCTCTCTTTCAGTCACTCATTCACTCCTTTTCTTTCATTTTCATATATAATATAATAAACACTGCCTTTCATTGTGTATACTATACTTTCAACTATAATAATAATGTGTTAACAAATATATAATGAATAGATTTTTTCCGTTTTGGTTAACATTAGATTAAAGAAAATTTTCATACATTTATATATATATATATATAGTGTACTGACATATATATTCAATAAATATATGTATATATATATATATATATATACACATATATATAAAAACCCTAAATAAACTCGTGCTTAAGGGTAGGCATAGTTTTATTATAAATAATAAGTAACGACAACACATATACAGTATATATATATATTGTATATACACTTACTTTATAAATATCTTTAAATAAAATCAAAACACACAATAAAAAAAATATTGAATTAATCAAAAGTGAACACTATATTAATAATAATAATAATAATAATAATGTAAACTTAATATAATGGGGAAAAATATATATTCAATAGTATAGTATTTTTTATTTTGATAAATACTGTACATATATATATAGAGTATATAAAAGTTTTGTATATATTGTATTGAATATTATTTTATTGAATATAATAAATATTTTAGTTTTGTTTAACTAAAATATGTTTTGTATCGAAAAAAATTATTATTAGTTATTATGAGTAATAAATATTATAAATAAATAGAAATAAAAAAAATTAATACTATTATAGTGTAATGAATATATAATTGATAATTAAATAAATTAAAATAAATAATATTTATTTTTTAAAACAGTAATTATAACTAATTAATCAGTTATTTATCAACATTGAATAAGTTTTTTAAAAAATAATTAAAAATCATTACTAATTTTTTTTTGTCTATTATTTAGTTTTTAAAAATTTACAATTAAACAAAATAAAAGACACAAAAAAATATAATTAAATTTTTTAGTATAAAAGACTTACACTTAAAATATATAAAACAATTAATTGAGTCTTTAGTGTCGGAAAGAGAGTCTTAATCAATAGTAATGTTATATATATATATATGTATATACTGTATATTTACTGTATATATACTGTATATATACTGTATATATACTGTATATATACTGTATATATACTGTATATATACTGTATATATACTGTATATATATATATTGTATATATATTTAATCATTGAGATGTGATTTTTAAATAATTTATTAGTTTCCCGCTCTCTCTCTCTCTCTCTCTCTCTCTCTCTCTCTCTTTCTCTCTTAAGTAACTTTATTTCTAATATATAATTATAAAGTAAAATACAATTTTATTTTTATAAGAGAGAGAGAGAGAGAGAGAGAGAGAGAGAGAGATTTACAACTTTAGTATCTACTGTACACATAAAAAACAGTAATAATAATAATAATAACAAAACAAAATAATGTCACCCAAAAAAAAATTGTTATTAATTTTTCATATGTAGAGTAATTTTTTTAGTCATAGAATAAAAAAAAACTTTTAGTTTTTTTTTTGATAATATTTTATTATTATTTTTTTTTGTCTTTACATATAATTAATTATATCCTAAATTAATTGTCTTCCTCTCTCTCTCTCTCTCTCTCTCTCTCTCTCTCTCTCTCTCTCTCTCTCTCTCTCTCTTTCTCTCATAAATTTTTGATTAACTAGAATTGACAAAAAATATATATAATTATATAATTAGAAAATGATGTAAAAAAATTTATGAGATATTTTTTATAATTGACATTATAATAGATGATTAGGAAATAACAAACTATAATTAAATTATTATTATTATTTTTGGTGTAAATTTTATTTTTTTTATTATCTTAATTCAAAAATTTTTTTATATAATAAATTATAAACCAGAATATTCATATATATATATAATTATTATATATATATTTAACTATAATTATTATAAATATAATTTAAATTATATTATAATTTTAAATCCATTTTTCTTATATATATATTTTTTTAATACCGGTATTTAATTCAATTTTTCTATAATTAATTTGTTATATAACTTAGTAGTAGTAGTAGTAGTAGTAGTAGTAATACATATATTATTTAAAACATTTTATATAATATCTAATATTATAACTGAAAAAAAAACTTTAAAAACAAAAATGTTTTTTAAATCTATTTTAAATATATTAATTCAATATATCATACAAACTATGTTATTATATATTTAATAAATGTATAATATTTTTGATGAATTACTTTATTTTTTGTTAGGTATTAAAGCTTAATCATAAAATGCTTTTTAATTTAGAAAACATTTTTTTTAATTAAAATAAAATAAGTTTTTTAATAATTTGAATATCATTTTTAATAATAAAAAAAATATTTATTACATTGATATCTATGTTTCAATTAATCTTAAGAATTTAATCAAAAATAGGTATAATTTTATATAATAATCTTATTATTGAAAAGTTATTTAACAACTCTATATACTGTATATAATATATTTAAACATATATTATATTATAATAAATTTTTATAAAATATATAAAACAAGTGTGAAAAATATGAAAAAATTTTATTTTATTTTTTGTTAAATATAAAGGAAATTACTGTTATGTAAGATCAAAGAGAGAGAGAGAGAGAGAGAGAGAGAGAGAGAAATAAAAGGCATATATATATATATATGGCATCAAAATGTTGTACATTTTTATTATTATTATTATTATTATAAGTGATATAACTTTATTTTGCTTTCATTTCGTGTTATGTTAAAAATATATATATATATTTTTTTATATATATACAGAAAATATTTATATATGATTTTCACTCTCAATACTATTGACTCTAATATAGTGTTTTTGTGGGGCACTCGATATATATATATATTAATACACTTCATATATATATATATATTATATTTATATACTATATATATATCTATAGTATATGAATGAATGACACGACAATGCATTTACACTTTTATTTCAAAAACAACATTTCAAACATACTCTCTCTCTCTCTCTCTCCAAACTACTGGTGTCTCGACATTGATGTATAAAATAAAAAACTCAACACAAAAAAAACTATAAAACATAAAAAAACGTTTGATAAAGAAAACTAGCGATACTATTATAAAAGAAAGGGAAAAAATGTATTTATAGTATAAAAATTTATTTGATATGTGATATAATATGATATATCATATATGATATAATAAAATATTAGATAACTGTGTCTTATATATACTGTATATATATATATATATAACACGACTGTTTGTGAAGTTTTTTTTCTCTCTCAAGTGAACAGATGGTCATAACAAGTGTTTGTCTCTTACATAACAACAAAAACAGCACAAAAAACAACTTGTATTTCATGTGTAGTGTTTACTCGTGTTTTATAACGTGTATACTCATGTGTCCGCCCGCGCGCACACACATACATACATACTTAGAAAACCCTATGACATAGCTATTAAAAAAACACATGACATAATACACATATACATACATAAACATACAGACACACACATACATACATACACATACACATATATATATACATACATACACACACACACATACATACATACATACAACACACACATACATACATACATACAACACACACATACATACAACACACGCACCGGCAATCATGCATAACAAGTGGTGACATTTGATTATAGTATTTGCATTTAAACACATTTATATATATATATATATATACTTATACTGTATATACCCGACATATGTACGGAACATATAGTTTATTATGTAATTTAAAGTAAATAGACATTTGATTATTATGAATGCAAACATTAATTAGATTATAATTTATTTATATATATATATATATGAAGTGCACTTCAAATGATAAAATTCATACAACACTACACAACATTACACTACATATATATATTTTTAAGTGAAACACTAGTAGATTACATACATACATATAAAGTAGTTTTGCATCAATTAGTAATTTTATTTTTAAAAAATATAATTAATTTACGTTTCAATTGATATTAAATTTTATCAACAAAAATAATAATACTATGTATAACACATATACAGTACAACACACACACACACGCTTCACAAATAAAATTATTTTATATTATATTTTTTTACTAATTAATAGTCAAAATAAGTGTATTTAAAATAAAAGCCTTTCACACATATAAAAATAAAAATATATAAAATAATACAGTAATGTATTGCTTAATAAAACTATATATATTTATATATTATATATATATTTACTAATTTAATTCCCAACTTAGCTCTTAAAACTATAAAAAGCATTATATAATATATATATATATAGTTATATATATGTAATATAGTGTCTCTCTATTTGTCTCTCAGTCGAAAAATCTTATTATATAATAATATATAATAATAATAATAATAATAATAATAAGTACTTCAATATTAATGTCTGTATAGTTTATATAATAAAAATATATATAATATATAAAATAAAAGTATATAACTAGTGATTTACTAAATAACTCTCTCTCTCTCTCTCTCTCTCTCTCTCTCTCTCTCTCTCTTCAATAAATATTTTAACCCAAAGAGAGAGAGAGAGAAAGAGAGCTGATTCTCATGAGAGACATCTCATTTGTGTTGAAAATTTAATGCAGTTTTAAAATCTTTTTCTCTGTTTATTTATTTTTTAGTTTTTTTTATTTTGATACAAAATATACTGTATATCTTATATATTATATTTATATAAATTTTTATAAAAATATTTTATTTTTATTTTTTAAATAAAATTACTTTTGAACAAATATAACGTTAAATATACAGTATATATATTACAATTTAAACAAATAAACAAAAATAAACTTAAATATAGTTTATATACCGTATAACTATATATAACTGTATATAATGGTTATATATTTGTATTTATTTATTATATAATTTATAAATATATGTATATATAAATTATATCAAAAATAAATACAAATATATAACTAATGTATTATTAATAATAATATTATAGATAAATATTAAGTTTTATAAATTAGATAATAATAATAATAATATAAAAATATTGATTTGTTTTTTTTGTTTGTTTGTTATGTTTGTTGAATTTAAATTAAAACAATAGACACTAACCTGCTTTGACTTTAACAAATCGGCTGCCAATCTGGCCGTACGGCGGTAAACTGGCCACACAAACATAGACAGTATTATGAATACTATCCGTATAATGGGTTTCGGGAAACGGTAGCAAACATAGAGAACCGTCTTCACGGATCAGCCTAAGTCCGACAACATCGTTGACCTCCGCATACGCCGAGTCGTGTTGACCACCACTACTACCGCCACCGCCACCCGCGGTGTTGTCGGCCGTAACCGACATCCATGTGATCTTCAAATTGTCGGTAGCGGGACCTGTAGTGTCCATTGAACAGGGTATGACTGTACCGTATTTGTTAGAGTATAGTACACGTGGCGGTGGCTCTACCCGAAAGGTCAACGGTGCCGGTGGTGGTGGTGGTGGCGCTGATAATCCTAATGGTGCTGATAATAGTGGAGATAGTAGTAGTGATGGTGCTGATGCTCCCTGTGCTGCTGCTGATGACTGTGTCGACATCATCATCATCATCAACAACATTAGCATCAGTAGCATTACTGTATATAATAAATGAATGTGCAATTAGATCAGGGATTTTAAGTGATATACAAATATATATCAATATATATATATATATATATATATATATATAGACTAAAAGAGATACCGTTTTATATATATAATATACTTATAGTATATACCCAAACATACACTTTAGTTTCATTGCTGATTAATACTATTATTCAATCAATTTATTATTACATGCAATGTCTTATCTATTTAGTTAGTCTGTGACTAACTTTATTTATTTTTTTTAATTAATTTTAGATTAAATGCATGAAAATTGGGCGCTTAGACTACTATTACTACTACTACTACTACTACTACTACAGTATACTACCATTTGGTTGTTTAATATAAAAATAAGAGCACCGGTTGGTCAGTAATACCTTATATATACTGTATATATACTGTACTGTACTGTACTGTATATATATATATATATATATATATAGTAGTTATATACACACAGAAAAAGTAAGTAAAGTACAGTTTTGTATCAATAGTTGAAGTCAATAGACAGATAGATAGACAGATAGGCAAACACATAGACACATACATATACACACACACACCGGGAGTCTAATCCTAGTCAATAGCGGTGTTAGTTAACAACACAGTGTGTCTATGTGTATGAGTATAGAGTCTGTACTGTAAACACAAGTGTAAACTTAATCCCATGGTTTTGCTCGTCCATCGGTTTGCATTGACTTCAAATATATTAGTAGTAGTACTGGTAGTATATATATACTCTATAAGTAATGGCCAGTTATACTATGTATTTATATATTCAATATATTGATATAAATTATATATGGTATTAGAGAGAGAGAGAGMGAGAGAGAGAGAGAGAGAGAGAGAGAGAGAGAGAGAGAGAGAGAGAGAGAGAGTGGACCTCAAATAAAAATGATTGATTAAAATAAAATCTTTTAATAAATAACAACAACTCATATATAGTTTTCCTTACTATTTATTCATGCAATTAATCATAACATTTAAAAAACCGCATCTATGTGTGTGTGTGTGTGTGTGTGTGTGTGTGTGTGTGTGTGTGTGTGTGTGTGTGTGTGTGTGTGTGTGTGTGTGTGTGTGTGTGTGTGTGTGTGTGTGTGTGTGTGTGTGTGTGTGTGTGTGAATAAATCAATTAAATTATATATATATATCAATAAATTAATATTACATTTATTAAATAAATATCAGCTAATTATAATCAAAATACTTACTCTATGCTGATATTAAATCAGATTAATTATGTTGAATATCTAATATAAATTTATATATATACTAATAGTAGATATATATGTAATTTAATATCACCTGGCGACAATTTATTATATATATATATATATATATATATATTATAATTTATGATTAATATATTATTATAGCAATTAACCATGGCAATTTACATTTCAATTATAGATAAAGTAATTTATTTTGCTAATTAATGTTTTTTTTTGCTGGATCAAATTTATATATACAGTATAATGATGCTTAATTATATTTAAACTGTGGCTATTATACATATTTAATAATTGTTAATTTATTATAATTATACATTTATCATATAATAATATATTTATACAGTATATTGTATTATATATGATATAATCTTCTCATTGTTCGCTAAATTCATTTATTAATACTCTCTCTCTCTCTCTCTCTCTCTCTCTCTCTCTCTCTCTCTCTCTCTCTCTCTCACTCACTCACTCACTCACTCTACTAACTAAATCTAATCATTAAAACTATACCACAATTTTTATATTGAGTGCTATTTTTATATTTATTGATTAGTTTTTTTCTCTCTCTCTCTCTGCTAATATATATCAATATATCTATAGTATATCCCATATAAATCCTAACCTCTCTCTCTCTCTCTCTCTCTCTCTCTCTCTCTCTCTCTCTCTCTCTCTCTCTCTCTCTTTTTATAAGTTAAAACACAAAGTCAATGGCAATACCAAAAAAACATTGTGTGTATGTGTGTATGTGTGTGTGTGTGTGTGTGTATGTATGTATGTATGTATGTATGTATGTATGTATGTATGTATGTATGTATGTATGTATGTATGTATGTATGTATGTATGTATGTATGTATGTATGTATGTATGTATGTATGTATGTATGTATGTATGTATGTATGTATGTATGTATGTATGTATGTATGTATGTATGTATGTATGTATGTATGTATGTATGTATGTATGTATGTATGTATGTATGTATGTATGTATGTATGTATGTATGTATGTATGTATGTATGTATGTATGTATGTATGTATGTATGTATGTATGTATGTATGTATGTATGTATGTATGTATGTATGTATGTATGTATGTATGTATGTATGTATGTATGTATGTATGTATGTATGTATGTATGTATGTATGTATGTATGTATGTATGTATGTATGTATGTATGTATGTATGTATGTATGTATGTATGTATGTATGTATGTATGTATGTATGTATGTATGTATGTATGTATGTATGTATGTATGTATGTATGTATGTATGTATGTATGTATGTATGTATGTATGTATGTATGTATGTATGTATGTATGTATGTATGTGTGTGTCTATGTGTAGGTGTATTATACATCTCACTCCCAATATATTATGATAAATGAGACCTAACACTGTATGTGTTTATATATATCTATATATATATATATTGTTTATATCGTATATACAAGAAATATAACAAATTGATGGCAAAAGAGTTATGGCTTTCCCCCCCCCTATACACACACACACACACACACACAACCACTACCATCACCACCATTACCACCAATCAGTATATGAAAAGGTATTATATATATATATAAAAAAGGATTTGACAGAAACAGACACATATATACACACAATATAACAACCCGTAGAAAAATAAAGTCAATAATTGTCTATTTAAGTGCCAAACAAAACCCCAAATAACAACAAAAAAAATATATTGTGGACTAATACAAGTGCCACTAAATTGACTAATTGTGTTCACACACACACACACACACACCAACAATATTATTAGTATAGACACACACTATAATACAACAATATTGGTTAAAAAACTTATTGGACATCAATTTAATATATTATGTATTATATACTGTATTATATAACCAGTAGTTTATTGTAGTCTAAACTAAGCGCCACATAATTGACAAACATTTTTATTTTAGGGCAAAATCACTATATAAGATATATATATATAGAGTATAACTTAATATTATATATTATATGATATATAAATTGATATAAACTGTATTGTTATGATAGGCTATGATATGATATAAACTCTTAACTCTCTCTCTCTCTCTCTCTCTCTCTCTCTCTCTCTCTCTCTATTTGATTATATATATATATATAAACCATATTACTATCACATGTCTATATCATTAGCGATGATAGATAATAATAACAAAATTGATTCAAACTATAACCTCAAACCCCCTAATATATAATGTAATGCTATTTTTAAAACAAAAAAAAATATATATATATATAGTAAAAATTGTATCAAAAATTTTGTGAATCGCATATAATGTGCTATATATATATATATTGTATATATATTTAACTAAATATAGATATTTATATTTTACATAATGTTTTAGATAGGATAGTATAGTATATATATACTGTTATATAATATGATATATAATTTATTTTATTTTTTTTAGTTTAAAGTTAACCCAATAATATAACCAACTCTTCAATTATTGTTTAATTTAATTTTTTCTCAATTTTTTTTATATTATTATTTTTCTCCTCATATATGAGAAAAAAAACATTTTTTTTTCAACTCAATGTTGAAAAATTTATTCAAAAACATCTGCATATTTCATAATATTATTTATATATATATATTACAAACTATGTGTGTGTGTGTGTGTGTGTATATATACTAAACATTTTAAGTGCATATATTTTGATATACAAATTTTGATATACAATATACCAATATTTAGTATATACAGTATTTTTTATATTATATAATATATAAATTTATATATATATATAGCAAGTGATACCCCACATAACGTAAATGTTATATACAATAAAAAATATATATATAGTATATACTAGTATAAGGTTATATAATATAAAAAAAAACTTTTATGAATCTTATGTATTTTGTTGTGTGTGTGTGTGTGTCTAAACTTAATACACAAATAATTTTTTTTCACTTAAATATACAAACTTTATAATATTATATAACATTTGATACAATATATAGTATAGCAACAAAAATTGATTATTTTTTTCCTATAACACACACACACACACACATCAATATATGTATACACAACACACATATATATACAGTATATATATAAATATAAGTCCATACATACAAACTAAACAATATTTATAGGAAATGAAATGAGAGAAAGAGAGAGAGAAAAAAAATATTATATAATGTTATGATTGATTGACAGCTCGATTAAGATTTTTAGATCAAACACAATAGTATGTAACCAACAAAATAAAATAAAAAAATGACCAAGGCTCAATTTTTTTAACGATTTTTCTACCAACTATATATATATATATAATATATAGTTATTTTTATCATATTTTATTTATATATAAATATATGTAAATGTAATTTATATTTCTAGTTATAATAATATTATAATACAGTAATAATTTTTCTATAAATAGAAAAAAATATAAATAATTTTTTTTAATTAATTTATATCATAACATACCGTATTTGATACAATTGGCGCCAATTAATGTAGACATTGGTAGTGTCATTGATGTTGACATTATTATTATTATTATTATTGCAATATTATAATAATAATTATATTATTAATATTTAATTGAGAATTATTATTATTATTAAATTATTTATTTATTAAGTCCCACATATTTTTTTAATATTAATAATTTAATAATTATATATATAACTTAATATATATATTGTATTATTATTAACATTAATTATATCAAAACATTTGGTCACCAAAAAAAAAATAATAATAATAATTAATAATTAACTGATATATTCATTGATATACTACTAGTATTAGTATTACTGTATATATATATAGTAGTAATACACTAAACTGTGGTTTATATTATGTGTGAATCGGTGGCACCGGTATATCAAATAACTGCTTATATATCATATATATATATATATATTTAATATACAGATATAAAACCCATTATTAAAAGCTAATTATTTACATTAGTTTAGACAACACACAAACACAGATAGATATATAGATATATATATCATTATTACATTAGACATATATACAGTATTATTATTATATAAGTGGTGTCTGTTTATATCAATTGCTTTAATAACACAGTGTTGTGTTGTGTTGGTGTTAAGTGTTGTTTCTCACTTAACTAATAAATAAAATAAAAGTAAGAGAGAGAGAGAGAGAGAGAGAGAGAGAGAGAGAGAGAGAGATAACTGTTACTTAAAACCATAGGAAAATACTTGTATAAAATGTGCACACAATTAGAAACATATTATAGAGATATATAAAAACTTTTAATGTGAAACAACACACTCACACACACACATTGAAACAGTAGGTATTGTATATACTAGTGCTATGTGTTAGGATACTGGTGTGTGTGTGTGTGTGTGTGTGGTATATATATATATCTATCTATATATTTACGGATAGATGTGCCACAAAAATGTGATGACTGTTATTCAATGCCTCTCCACTTCACTCACTCACACACTTAAGGCTTTTAACTGACATATAGTCACTGTGTGTGTGTGTCGGTGTGTATGTGTCTGTATGTGTTTGTTAGTGAGCGCGTGTAAGTGATGCTATTTGAATGGTATGCACTTTCTATATGTTGCCTAACTGTGCTGGTGGTGGTGGTACTGGTGCTGCTGCTGATGATGATGATAGTGCTGCACATGCGGCTCCCCCCATACACTTGGCGATGGGGGTCAGCACACACACACACACACACACACACACACACTTATTGTACATACTGTGCCCTTAGACACACACATACACACCTAATTCAGTGATTCATTGAATTATATATATTTAACTGTTAAGTAATGTGTTTGTGTGTATGTGTATATGTGTGTATGTATGTATATGTGTGTATGTATGTATATGTGTGTATGTGTGTATATGTGTGTATATGTGTGTATATGTGTGTGTATGTGTGTGTATGTGTGTATGTGTGTGTGTGTGTGTATGTGTGTATATGTGTGTGTATGTGTGTGTGTGTGTGTGTGTGTGTGCTATCAAATAAATAAAACACACACACACACACACACACACACACACACACACATAAACAATGGACACACACATCACACCAGGGATTGAATCAATGGTTTTGTGTGTATTTTATTTCATACTAGTGCCCGACCTAAACACACTTAGAGGGCTAGTAGTAGTAGTAGTAGTTTTTTATTATTGGTATAAACAATTCATCCCTTTAAACACATAGACACACACACACACACACACACACACACACACACACACACACACACTGTTGGTTACCCACACCGTACAGGGCTGTCATACAATATAGTGCCAGTGCAGCACTTTTTTTTGGTGGTATTACCCAATTGTTTTAATACTATGTAGTTTTTTGTGGCATTGTAGTTGGCACCCGTGTGTTGTAATGTATATCTACTAATAACTATCAGTGCTTGAAAACTAGTGGTCATCTAATTTATTTTATTTTATTTTGTAAAAGAGAGATAGAGATTATTATATCAATTGCTAACAACTATTATTAGGTTTGAATTACACATATATGTACTGAACATACATACTGTATAAAAAAAAAATTTATATATAATTTATAAAAACGTTAGCAAAAAATAAATAAATACTGTAAAAGTATCGTAAAATTAATATATAATATATTTTTATTTAGAGGAAAAATATGTACGAAAATCACTTTATAAATGTAATATAATTTATTTTTCATCCAAATTTTTAATATATAAATAAGTACTGTATATATGTATATATATTTTTTAGGGTATAATATATTAAATTTATATATAATTTTATACTATGTTTAGATATATAGATATATATACTGTAGATTTATATTCAGCTTATAGTATTCACTCATACATAAGTATATATATATATATATATAATATAATTTGCACCAAATGGGGGCCAAAAAAACATAACAACATTTATACAATATATCGTAACCAATATTTATAGTTATATGTCAAGCCTTTAAGCAAATTGTTATTACTTACTCCTTGAGCTAAAGTAGTGTATATTATGTACTGTATATATATATATATATATATATATATTTGCCATTATAGCCCATAATTTATAATAAATTATTTAAAATAATTTTTATACATATATTAACAGTATATATATATGGAGGCTATATATATATATAGTGTACTAAAAATAAGTTATATATATATATATATATATATATATATATGTATTATAAAAACACGGTATACTGTATATTATATATCTATATAATCTCTCTCTCTCTCTCTCTCTCTCTCTCTCTCATCAAATAAAATTATGGCACAAATTATTTGCGTAATGTTTTAATCGATTTAATGGCTAAACATTTTGTTAGAGAGAAAGAAAGAGAGAGAGAGAGAGAGAGAGAGAAGAGAGAGAGAAAAAAAATGAGAGAAAATTTAAGAGAAAATATTATATATAATATACAGTAATAATAAAATAATAATAAAAGTTATTTTCACTGTAAATAATTTGCAAACATATAAAACAAATATTATTATTATTTTAATATATATATATATACAGTTAGTAATATAAAAATTTATATATATATATATATCATATATAATATAAAACAAATGAGTTTTCGAGATTAAAGGCTTAAACATATGGAGCAAACATAAAACTATATATAATTTAAATATATATATATATATATATATATAGTATATACTGTATAAATATATATATAAATTTATTTGCGTTAATTAGAGAGAGAGAGAGAAAAAAAATTATAATTTTGTTTTTTTTCATCACATAATGTATGCCTAATAAAATTACATAGAAATCTATTAAAACATTATTTTATTTTATTTTAGTTTTTTGGTGATAAAACAGATTTTCAACATAAAAATAATTTTTATCATAAAATTCAGTATTATTTAATTAATAATAATAATTTTTTTCCAAGAAAATAAAAAAAAACATTTTTAATTTTTGTTGTTTTATATAATTATTTTTTAATAATTAAAAAAAGAAACTAATTATGTATTTTTTAAATTAAATTTAAATATTTAATAGAAATTTTGTTTATCATTTAATATTGATATTTTTAACTAATAATTTATTTATATATATATATATATATATATATATAATTTAGATAATTATTAAGTTTTATGTTTATAATTGTTAATTAATTTTTAATTAAATTAAATTTTTTTAATTTCTAAATAACAATTATCAAGTATTATTAATGATGACAATAATAAATATTATATTATTATATATTTATATATATAAATATATATATATATGAATGTAAACATTGAATATCACTTTATACTAAAAATAATAATAATAATAATAATTTTTTATTTATTTGTTTGACAATAACAAAGAAAAATCACACAATATTTACTTATTAATCAAATATTTAATTATTTACTTTCAAAAAAATCAAAATAGTTGGCAGTTTTATGAGTGTTTTTATATTACTGGTCATAATTTTAATGTAATTTATTATTTTTTATTTTTACTAATTTTTAATTTTATTATAACATTTTTTAAATATTTATAATAATAATAATTATTGCATTTTATGATTAAATAATTTCCTATTTATATATTAAATAGTAATTCAAAAATTTTGTTTCTATTTTATTTGTAAATTCTTATCATTTATAAAATTATAAACTAATATTGAATATAATATTTATATAATAATAATAATAATAAATGTTATAAATGTATTAATACATAATATAACAACATTTTTTTGTGTTGAGATTTTACATTTATAAATTCAAATTTACATTATAACTAATAAATTGTTTTATGCTATGATGTTATGTAACTATTGGTATGACTATACATACATATATATATATGTCTTTGAAATAAATAATAAATGATTTCTATATATTTGATGACAAATTATTGTTTATGTATTTTTATGTATGTTATAACTGTAACATTATTATATTATATAACAACATAAAAATTGTATTTTTTAATAATAAATGATTTATATATTTTTATTTTTATTTTTTGGGGTATATTTCTGAATGTGTTGTTGTTTTATTTTATTTTTTTTGCTGAAAAACAAATTATAAATTATATTATTATTTTTGAAAAAGTTTACTATTTTTTGGTTAATACTATTGTATTATAGAATAAGCGCCCCTTAAATGACACTCTGTTACATAACAAACAATTTTAATACTAATTTTAATACATAAAAAATACAAATAAAATGTATATCAAAAATAATAGTATAAATATGTTATATATATATACATATTTATATAATATATTAATATAATATATATATAGATTTTAGTAATAATACTAATAATATGCTAAATATTTTTGTTGTTATGTTGATGATAGCTATCATGTGTTAGCACACACATAGCTATCACTATGTTATGTGTATATATATGTGTGTTATGTGTCGGTGCTTATCATCATCAATATGTCTTATCTATTCATACATACATACAGTATCTTAATGTACACATACAATATCCAGTGCTAGCAAACTAGTGCAAGCAATCCGTTACTTACAAATATATACTAGTTTTGCATTAGCAAAGACAACATCAGCAGCACTGCCCTAAACAACACATACACTACACAGTACAGTATAAGCTTATGTACAGTAGTTATATAATAAATGCATTACAAGTATACAAGTAGTAGTAGTAGTATTGATATATTCTCTATGCTAAAGATATATGGTATATATATATATATATATATATATGCATAACTCATATATAAAATAAAAATACAGTAGTCATGCATCTCATGCACCAAACACACACACACACACACCATATGTAATATACGGCACTGGCATACATATAGAGCACATACACATACAGGCGCTTCCAATCATTTAGTCATCAAAAATAACTAAAAGAAAAATATGTTTTCACACATATATATATCCAATCGATTCCTCCCAACAACAAAAAAATACTGTATTTATTTATTTTCTTGAATGTATCCCCAAAAAAAAACTTGTGGTACAGTATGTATTGTATTGTTTTTGGATGGATATACATATTATACATATTAGTGAAATAGCCTACCAGTGCATACAGATAGACAACACACACACACACACACACACACATGTGATACATACATATTATACATACATTCAAATCAAACTTATATTTTTTGTTTGTTGTTGAATACAAATACTCATACATTTTTGTATAGTATTACTAAATATATATAAAAATTTATTTCTCTCTCTCATATATATATATTAGATATTAAACATATGTATATAATATACACTTATTTGTTTCATACATATGAAACACAATTTTTTGTTGGTGGTGTCGTTTAGTTTTAGTTTGTATATCTACTTATATGTATAACTGTATGTTTGTTATGTTAATGTGTTTTATACATTTACAATAGAGATTACAATATAATTTTTTTTTGATATCTATTTTATACACAATATGTTTAGTTTTAGTTTTATTATATATATATATATATATATATATATATATATATATATATATATTGATACAAATATACGATTAACACAACAACACACATACTGTACTCACAAAATACACAACAAATTATATTTTTACGTTTAATAAAACAATTATTATTATTAGTATTATTTAATATGAGTGAGAAAAATACACATTTATATAATTTACATTAACATTATGTCTAATAATATACAATACAATTACAATAATGCTAATAATTTTTATTGACAGTAACTATTTAATTATAATAATAATAATAAATTAACAAAAAAAAACATTACAATTATATTTACTTAATATAAAATAAATCTATTTTTTTATAAATTAGTATTTCCTTAAATAATGTAAATTAATTAATTTATTAATTTATTTATACATTTACAATGCAAATGCAATTGTAATCATTATATTAAACAAATTGTATGTAATATAATGTGTAAACATATTTTTTTTAAAAACAAAATTATCAATACTTATATTAAATTTAAGTTTAACTAAAAAAATATATTTTGTGACAAACATTTCAATTGATTTGATAATTGCTTGAATTAGTCAAAAAAAAATTATTATTATTTTCTATTAATAATAATTTTCTAAACTTTATATAAAATTTTTAAGTTTTTACTTTATATACTATGGATTGATACCAAAAAAAATTGTATGCAATTTAGCAGTTTTTAGCAACAATTATATAAATTAAATACTATATACAGTATATATCCTAATATATATCCTAAAAACATAAAATCATTTTGAATGGGGTTTTTATTTGTGGTCAGAAAATAAAACATAGCATACAATTGAGGCCAACATTTATACTGTAAATAAATATATATATATATATATATATATATATATAATGTAATCGATTGGTAAAAATAATGCATACATTCAATACATTCAATACATTCATTGAAAATGCAATACAATTCAATTCAATTGCCTCCCAAATGATATGGCCTAACATATGGCCCCTTAACTATCGGGCATCAAATGATGAGTGTCTCTATAAGTATTTAATATATAGATAATACTTAGTATATATACTGTATATATATATATATATATATATATATATATATATATATATATATATATATATATATATATATATAAATATAAATCTCGACTTAAATAGCAAACACCAAAATATAAGAAAAAAACTGTTATCACTGTATATATGCTATACTAAAGTTTACCAATAGGTTTACTACTACTACTACTACTACTACTACTACTACTACTAAAAAGTACTGTATATTTATATATAAGTTTAGTGTATGTATAGTATGCAAGCAATGTGTTTAGGCATAAAAAATATACCGATATTTTTGATGTTGAAAATATATTTTTTTATTTTTTCCCGTCTAACACTTTTTTTTATATACAAAAATGCTATTTAGTTGTGTGTGTTTTTTTTGTTATGTGATTTACTATTAGGTCACGTATATAGTCTACAGTAGTAGGCATAGGCATAGAGGAGGCCTTATAAATACAATCAAAACGTGTGCTAATCAGTGGCTCAGCTTTGAGAGAGAGAGAGAGAGAGAGAGAGAGAGAGAGAGAGAGAGAGAGAGAGAGAGAGAGAGAGAGAGAGAGAGAGAGAGAGAGAGAGAGAGAGAGAGAGCTGTTTGTTTGTCTCAACCATAATATCACTATTTGGACGCTAAAAGACAGTGAGAGAGAGAGAGAGAGAGAGAGAGAGAGAGAAATGGCACTTAAGTTGAAACTCATTGTTGTGTTTGTTGTTGTTTAGTGCAAACACATTGAAAATAGGAAACTGAAAATACTTATATGTATTATACTCTATATATATATATATATATATATATTGATAGAGAAAGTGAGAGATGCCGTGAAAAATATCAATAAGTTTGCTCTCTTTCTACTCTCTCTCTCTCTCTCTCTCTCTCTCTCTCTTTCTTCTCTCCATCACTAGTGTTGGACAACCAGTACCAGAGCGACGGCACGTATTTGTTAATCGCATCCAAATTGCATAACATTTAGTGCACATAACAAACACAAGTGTTTTGTGTGTGTGTGTGTTGGTGTTGGTGTGTATCTATTGAATGCATATTACTGTATATATAAAAAAATAAATAATCTATTGATAAGACCCCATAGTAGGAGTAGTAGTGTATTTGTATTGTACAGTATTTGAAAGCATACAAAAACAGGTCCAATAATAAAACATTTAGATATATATATATATATATATAAAGAGAGAGAGAGAGAGAGAGAGAGAGAGAGAGAGAGAGACTGAAAGAGAGAGAGACTGAAAAAGAGAGACCATATTAATGCCGAARCACTCAAAAAACACACATACAGTACACACATATAWATACTGTTATTTAATGATAAATTATTATTATTATTATTATTATTATTATTATTATTATTATTATTATTATTATTATTATTATTATTATTATTATTATTATTATTATTATTATTATTATTATTATTATTATTATTATTATTATTATTATTATTATTATTATTATTATTATTATTATTATTATTATTATTATTATTATTATTATTAGGTTTTACTTTTATATACTGTATATATATACAGTATAGATATGATTAACAAACAGCAAACAAAAATTTCTGGTTATATTTTTTTCATATATATATATATATTTCATATTATATTTTATTATATAGTTTTTTTGTTRGTTGAAAAAAAAGTTAACATTTATAGGAGTTTATTGCCACTTATATATTACTGTATTATTATTATTATTATTACAGTATTATACCAYTCATTGCTAGTAATAAAAAAATAAATATTTTAATACTTTATATATACWGTTATATATATATGGTATCTTATCATTTGAAAAACAATAAGCATATAATGTCTAATAATATGTAATTTTTTAAAAAATATTTTATCATATTTTATGTTTTTTTGTTTGTTTTTTCTATAGATCTAATGTTTTTAAAAAAAAATATTTATCAAACATTGCAAATATATATAAATGTATTAGAAACTAGTATTTAAATAATAGTTTAATATTGTATATTAAAAATACTGTTTATTAAAAATTATTGTTAAAACATAGTTTTCAAATATTTTTCATAAATAAATATTTAATACAATTTTTATTATTACTATTTTTAGTCTATGATTGAATTTTAATACATTTTTTGAATAGTATTATAAGTTTATATATAATTATATAWATTACATATACCTGTATATATATGTTATAAATTTAAAATATGTTATTATATTTATATATAATATAATTATATAATATATTTATATATATATATATWTATATATATATAAAATAATAACATATTTAAAATTTATAAAATATTTTTGCAAATATACAAAATTATATAATTATATTATATATTGTTATAAAAAAAATTCCTAAAATATTTGTTTATTATCTAGTTTTACAACTTTAATGAAAATCTATAATAATTTTAGTAATATTGAATACTTTTTAAAAGTAAAAATATTTTTGTTATATTTATAATAAATATACGATATTTTAAATAAAACAATAAAATATTATTAATAATTTAGTAATAATGTTAATAAAACAAACAATTTATATATCATATGATATTTACATCTAAATTGAACAAAAAAATAATTAATTAAAATTGAAAWTAATTTARTTATGTATTAAAATTATTTCATTTATTCAATTGAATTAATTAATTATTTTTATAAATTAGTAAAATATATCTACAAAATAAAATATAAAAACTAAAAATAACAAAATATCTCAATGAATGGCTTACTTGAGGTCGTCCTAACCAATTGCCGGACAATTAAATCACATATAATTAAAATTAAAAAATCAATTGATTGTTTCATTGATTGATTGATATTATAATTTGAAAATTAAAAAAAACTGTTTAAATAATTAAAAGAAATAAACTTTAAATATACTGTTTTTATTTTTAAATTAAAAATGTATTAAATTGTATATATATAAGTAGTATTTGATATCAAACTTTCAATATTATTTTTATTWTATTTTTTWAAATAAACTATTAGAATATAAATTATATTATCATTAACTAAATAAAAAATATTATTAGCATTTTAAAATATTATATATCATATAACTACTACTAATTTTTTGTGCAAACAAAATATTAAAAGTTTAATTATAATAAATATAATTAAATAAATTTTTAAAAAATTTCAAAGTTATAAATAGATCACATATTATAGGATTTTTTAAAAAAACTTGATTATTGAAAATTAATTTGTAAATTTAAGGTTAAAATAATTTTATTATAAATATTTAATGTAATAGTATTTTTTTAACACTTATAAATGTATTAAGTAAGCCATTGAAACTTAATATTTATTTAAATATTAACTGATTATTATTATTATAATTAAATTGTAAAAATTATTTAAAAAATAGCTATAATTTTTGCAAATTTCTAAATTTTTCAGTATTTACTAAAAAACTATTTGTTTGTTAATTATATACTAATATATTTTTACATAAATTCATATTAATTTAATTTTAATAATAACAATACTAATAAAATAGAAATACCATTATTTTCAACAAAATAAAAATTTATTATATTATCAAAATATTGTATATTATATACAGTATATATATAATAAAAGTATTTTAATAATAATAAAACTAATAATAATAATAATAATATAAAGTAAATCGGATGATATATTAAACTAATACTAAATATACAGTTTATAAAACTTTATATATATATATATATATATAATATTTTACAGTATATTTAAATATATATATATGATAAACAAATATAAATTTGTTTTTGTTTGGCTAAATATTAGCAAAATTTTTATACAATTGTATACATACAGTACACCATTAAAAATATATATTTATATAATATAATAATAATATATAAATATATTTGTATTTTATGTATTGAAAAATAAATGAAAGTACTTTTATTATTATTATTATGTATTATTTTTTTTGTTGCTTTCAATAAAAATCTTTTATATATATATATTGTTTTCATCATTCAATACCCATTGCTTTATCATATAATAATAATAATACAGTTATAATAAAGCAAAACAAAATTGTTTTGTATGTTTCTTGTCCTATGATTTAGTTATTATTTAGTCGTATATCCGATGATAATAAATATATATATATATATATATACWGAGWCTATATATATATATATATATGTTATATATATATATATATATATATATATATATATATATATATATATATATATMTCTGTATCCATAGTTTATAMAGAGATATAAWATATATATATATAAATGAAAACCAAATAAAAGGCTTATTTAGAGAGAGAGAGAGAGAGAGAGAGAGAGAGAGAGAGAGAGAGAGAGAGAGAGAGAGAGAGATTTTGCGCTTCAATTGTCAACTAAACAGTTATATTGCAAAAGGAAATGAAAAGATATTGACTTAAATCAGTAAAAAGTTTTTTTGGTATCATTTTTGTTGTTTTGTGTCAAAACATAAGACATATATAACAAAAAAAAAAATAAAATAAAAATAAAAATTATAACCATATTGTAAGTTATATTTATATTATATTTATTAAGAGAGAGAGAGAGAGAGAGAGAGAGAGAGAGAGAGAGAGAGAGAGAGAGAGAGAGAGAGAGAGAGAGAGAGAGAGAGAGAGAGAGAGATAATTTGTTGCTTTTATTTTTTTTGGTTGAAAAATTTTATTACAATAGATATTATTTATATATATATATTTATATATTTAAAAAAATTAATATTATTTAATATACAAACCAAATAATACAGTACTACTACTACTACTACTAGTATATAAAAAATACATCATAAATATTATTATGTTTTCGCAATATTTATTATTAATATAAAATAAAAATTGTATACTTAAAACACACACACAYACAMACACAAGTATATTAATATTATAACTTATATACAATATATACAGTATATATATAAAATATAATTTTTTTATATACATTTAATGATGTTATATAACAACATATACTGTATATATTAATATAAAAAAAAAATTTACTTACTAAGCAGCAATCAAATTATAATGTTATTGCTTTTTTTATTATTATATTATAAACAAAATATAAAAATATATATTTTTTATAGTATAATATATATATTTCAATCAATTAATAAATA
>NW_026533219.1:235000-237500 GCF_028296485.1 Oppia nitens | reverse complement strand
ACAAAAAATTAACTTGATAAAATGTTTTTTTATTTAATTATTTTCAATATAAAAGTTATATACGGTATAATATATAATTTATTTTTATTATTAGCATTTATTATTAGGTTTTACTATTTTTAAATAAAAAATTAACTGAAAATAAATTATTTATTATCTAATAAAATATTCACATAATTATTATTTAATATTTTTTTAAAAAATTATTAATTTAAATAATTTTAACTAGTATAATGTATATACTGTATTTAGTTTTTAAAAAATATAAATATATTTTTAGTATATTTGATTTTATTTTCCCATTATATTACACTTATTAAGTACCATATCTCCATCTATTGAATCAAATACAGATAAAAATTATTTAAATAATTATTTTATCTAGGTTAATATTGTATTTATATTTAAATTGCAACTATTATATATAAAAAATAAATATTATTATTATCTTGTTTATTTTATATTTATAAATTTAATTATAAAATAATAATAGAGATTAATTATTTTTATTGAATATTATTATTTAAAAAAGTTAATTTAAAACACATATTTGAATTGAAAACTTTATATTTTTAAAAAATTAAATTAACATGCTAAAATAGTTATATTTATTAATTGATTTTAATTGTTAACAGTTTAATTAATATTAATAAAATTAGATGCAATTAAAAGTCAAAAAATTTGTATTAATTAATATTTTTTAATTAATTAAAAAAATAATAATAAGTTTCTTATAAAAAAATTATTTATAGTTTTTAGACTTTTATAGGTAATTGAATTATTTTTTTACTACATTTACTTTTAATATTTATTATTATTATTATTATTACAGTATTAACTTAATGTTTACTTAATTGACCTGGACTATTACTGATAACAAAAAATTTACGTGACTTAACGTTTGTTTTTTTYAACAAAAAAAATATTTATTGTATATATATTTATTGGATTTACTAAATAATTATATTTACAAACAAATAATTGATTATCAAATTTAAGTAAACACATCAATACAAATATATTTAATACAGTAGTAGTAGTAGTAGTAGTAGTAGTAGTAGTAGTAGTAGTAGTAGTAGTAGTAGTAGTAGTAGTAGTAGTAGTAGTAGTAGTAGTAGTAGTAGTATATTATATAAATATTTATTTAATGTACAGGTAATTAAATATATTGTATATATAAATATATTGTAATTTTTTTTAATAATATATATTRTTGTCACAAAAAAATCTTTATCTAACAAATAAATATAATAAATAGTTATAAATATTTATAATCAWATCAAAAAAAAAAACAAAAATATTTATATTTACCAAAATAATAATAATAATAATATGATTTTAATTATTAAAATTATTTAAATAGTTTTTTTAATAAGATATTAAATGATTTATTTATTTATTGAAAATTAATTTATATAATATTTTTATTTTTAAATCAGTAATTGTTTAAAAAAAAATTTTTTTATATAACTAATATGTGTAAACAAATAAAAAATATTTTATATTATTTTAAATAAAGCTATAATTAGATTAATGCACTTTTGGACTCTACTGTATATATTTATGAATAAAAATATAGATATATTATTTATAATATTAAAATATATRTAATTTTTTATTTAGCTAATAAATTAAATTATCTTTTGATAAAATTGATAATAATAATTTAATGTATCAATTTAAATAAATGTATTATATATATATATAATCAAATACATTTATATATAAAAAAAAATATTAGTAATAAAATTAATTAATTAATTAAGATATAAAAATAATAGACTAAACACTAGATTTTTGTTTACAATAAAAAATATTATAATTATAATTTATTTTACAATTTTTTGATCTTAAATTGATTTTTTTAGCTAAATTACTTTTTAAAACCTATATAATTTTTAATTTTATTATCAATTTTTTTATTATATTTATCACATTTATTTAATCAAATTTTTTATATTAAAMAAAATAWTATTTGATAATTATTATTTTTTGTTATTCATCTAGTTGAAATCAAGTTTATTTTATAAGTACTAATAGTAGTAATAATAATAACTATAATTATGATTATTTTATAAATATTTTTTTTTTTTATTAGTAAATGATAATTATATATATATATATATATATATTATTACAAAATTTCAACAATTTGTTGACCAATTTTTTTTTTATTAAATCAAAGATAAAAAAAATTTTTAAAAAATAAATCTTTATATCTATTTATTTTTATCTACTAATAAACTCTTAATTAATAAAAAAAAATAAGTTTCTACACGTGTTTACTAAATAATAAAAATCAAAAATATCTTATTTAATTAATTAATAAAAAAAATTATATCAATAGTAATCTTATTAAGAAAAATAATTAACTAAATTATTAAATTAAAATTGATAACAAAAAAATTATAATTTATAACTTGGTGAATTTATAAAATAGTTTAGATAATATATATTATCAAATAATTATTTATTATTTTTTGATAAATATTTTGTTGTA